>NC_058406.1:165811346-165857365 GCF_002201575.2 Neomonachus schauinslandi
TTTATTTATTTATTTATTTATTTATTTATTTATTTATTTATTTATTTATTTGAGAGAGAGAGAGTGGAGGAAGAGCAGAGGGACAGGAGCAAGCAGACTCTGTGCTGAGTGTGGAACCCCACACGGTTCTTGATCTCAGGACTGAGCCACTCAGGTGCTTCTCCCCTTTCTATTTTTTAATGGCTTAACAACAGCTATTAAAAAGATTAGATGGAATATACAGGTGTTGAAGTCCTTAAGGTGAAGTCATTAGAGTTGTGTTTTATCATTTTTATATTTTTCTACAACTAGTATGCATTAGTTTTTATATAAAAATGTGTAAAAATATCTTAAACCTAGATTCCCGAGTTTCCTCATACCCAGAGCTAAATATTCACATAACAACCAGACCCTACGCTCACACTCCCATAGCCCTCAGTAGATATACTAGAAGAACTGTAGAATTGTACAAGTAATTCAAACAGCAAGGGTAAGATTGTACTAAATTTTATGTTTCTACAACATTCATTAAACAGCCTACATTTTTTAAAAGCACATAATTGGTGTGATAAGTCCCAGGAAGACCAAGATAAATAAGATGCCAGTCCTGTCTCCATGAAGCTTGTAGGTAGGCAAATACATGTATTGTCTACAGTTCACGTAGTGAGTGATAGATGAGTAAGATTCCAGGGTGCTATGGAGTCAAGAGGATGGCATGACTCATTACACCTCCCAGAAGGATCAGAGCACACTTTTTAAAATAGGCAACTGACTCCTTTTAATCTGAGTGTTAAAGGGTTGAGAGTTGTGAGGTAGACTAGGGAGGAGATTTAGTCCATGTACAAACATGTAGCCAGTGTCAGAGATGGCCAGGGTAGTAATGTGGTTAATTTAGAGTTGGTAGCCCTCACAGTTTCTGGTTTCACTTGAGTTGTTGCCACTGAATGGAAGTGACTCAGAGAAATCTGCAATTGTCAAAATGACTGAAAATCAGTAGTGCAATAGAAGAGCTTTTACCTTTGTTCTCAAGGTATTAGAATCCCCTTGACATCAAAAAAAGATAGTGAAGTGAGGTAGAGAGTGTTTTTAATCGTAGGTTCTCAAGTTAGATCGCCTGGCTTCACATTTCCAGCCCCACCATCAGGTACATCTTCCAAAGTAAGCAGAAGATGACTTCTTTCTGCCTCAGTATCCTCATCTGTAACATGGGAATAGTAAGAGTAACTATTTCACAGGTTGCTTGTGAGCACTGAAAAATGCAGTGTGAAAGAGATCACCATGAGGGACGCCTGGGTGGCTCAGTCGGTTAAGCGTCTGCCTTCAGCTCAGGTCATGATCCCAGGGTCCTGGGATCGAGTCCCATGTCAGGCTCCTTGCTCAGCGGAGAGCCTGCTTCTCCCTCTGCCTGCTACTGCCCTTGCTTGTGCTTTTGCTCTCTGACAAATAAATAAATAAAATCTTAAAAAAAAGATCACTGTGGGTTTATTTCTGGGCTCTATTCTCTTCCATTGACCTATGTGTCTATTTTTGTGCCAGTACCCTACTACTATACTATTTTAATTACTACAGCTATGTCACATATCTTGAAATCTGGGGTTGTGATACCTCTAGCTTTGTTCTTCCTTTTCAAACTTGCTTTGGCTATTTGGGGTCTTCTGTGGTTCCATACACATTTTAGGATTATTTGTTCTAGTTGTATGAAAAATGCTGTTGGTATTTTGATAGGGACTGCATTAAATCTGTAGACTGCTTTGGGTAGTATGGACATTGTATTAATATTGGTTCCTCCAGTCCATGAGCATGGAAATATCTTTCCATTTGTTTGTGTCATCTTCAACTTGGCTTATCAGTGTTTTAATTTTCTCAGAGTACAGGTCCTTCGCCTCCTTGATTAAGTCTATTCCTAGGTATTTTATTCTTTTTGGTGCAATTGTAAGTGGACTGTTTCCTTAACTTCTCTTTCTGCTACTTCATTATTAGTGCATAGAAATGCAACAGATTTCTTCATATAAATTTTATATCCTATGACTTTACCAAATTCAGTTATCACTTCTAGTAGTTTTTTTGGTGGAGTCTTTATGGTTTTTTTTATACAGTATCATGTCATCTGCAAATGGTAAAAGTTTTACTTTTTCTTCACCAACCTGGATGCCTTTTATTTCTTTTTCTTGTGTGATTGCTGTGGCTAGGACTTCCAGTACTATGTTAAATAAAAATGGTGAGAGTGGACATTCTTGTCTTGTTCCTGACCTTAGGGGGAAAGCTCCCAGTTTTTCACCATTGAGTAGGATATTAGCTGTGGGTTTTTCATACATGACCTTTGTTGAGGTATGATAAAGGAGGCAAAAATATACAATGGGGAAAAGACCATCTCTTTAACAAATGGTGTTGGGAAAACTGGGCAGCTATGTGCAAAAGAATAAAACTGGATCACTTTGTTATACTAGCCACAAAAATAAACTCAAAAGGGAGTAAAGACCTAAATGTGAGACCTGAAACCATAAAACTCCTAGAAGAAAACCTAGGCAGTAACTTTTTTGACATAAGCCATAGAAACATTTTTCTAGAAATGTCTCCTCAGGCAAGGGAAACAAAAGCAAAAATAAACAAGTGGGACTATGTCAAAATAGGAAGGTTCTGCACAGTGAAGGAAACTATCAACAAAACAAGAAGGCAGCCTATTGAATGGGAGGAGATATTGCAAATGATATAACCAATAAGGGCTTAATATCCAAAATACATAAAGAACTTATACAACTCAACATCAAAAACCCCAAATAAAAAAATAGGCAGAGGACCTGAATAGACATTTTGCCAAAGGAAACATACAAATAAATGGATGACCAACAGACACGTGAAAAGATGCTCCACATCACTAATCATCAGGGGAATGCAAATCAAAACCATAATGAGATATCACCTCACACCTGTCAGAATGGCTAAAATCAAAAACAAAGAAATAACAAGTGTTGGCAAGGATGTGGAGAAAAAGGAACCCTTGTGCATTTTTGATGGGGATGCCCACTGGTGCAACTACTGTGGAAAACAGTATGAAGGTTCCTCAAAAAATTAAAAAAGAATTACCATATGATCCAGGAATTCCACTACTGGGTATTTATCCAAAGAAAACAAAAAGACTAATTTGAAAAGATATATGCACATCTGTATTTATTGCAGCATTATTTATAATAGCCAAGATATGGAAGCAACCCAAGAGTCCATAGATAGAGGAATGGATAGAGAAGATGTGGTGTGTGTACACACATACTGGAATACTACTTTGCCATAAAAAAGAATGAGATCTCGCCATTTACAACAACACGGGTGGATCTAGAGAGTACAAGGCTAAGTGAAGTAAGTCAGTCAGAGAAAGATAAATCCCATATGATTTCACTCATATACGGAATTTAAGAAACAAAGCAAATGAACAAACAGAGAAAAAGAGACAAAAAACAGACTCTAAGGTACAAAGAACAAATTGGTGGTTGCCAGAGGGGATGTAGGTGGGAGAGGGGTGAAACAGATAAAGGGGATCATGAGTATACCTACCATAATGAACGCTGAGTAATGTATAGTATAGTTGAATCATTATATTGTAGACTGTATATTAAATATACTTGAATAAAAAAGAAAGAAAGAAAGATCACTATGGCTGCACTTCTAGGCTCATCCTCCAGAAGGTTTTTGGTAGAAATCCTGTCTCTTAGAGGGTGCCATGCTTAACAGCGGAAGAAAGTAGTGTTATGTGTTAGACACTTAAGACCTTACTCACTTAAAGGGTTGCCAAGTTGAAGGGAGAGAAGATCTAATAATTTTGTTTCCTAATTAGACATTTTTCTTCTCGGAAGATGACACAGTAAATGATAAGAACATTCTGATTGGTTTGATAATTGTATTTCTTATAGTAATAATATAGGTGGCTCTTTTGGTTTAGCAAATCAGAAAGCAAAAATGTGGCTCATATTTCATGTAAGCAGTTTGAGGGTCAAATAAACTTCCTTTAGTACAATCTCTCCCTCTAAACATGATACATAAAGCTTACTGATCAAGTGTGAGCCTTTCTTCCAATGCCAGCACTATATTATTGGTAGGTCTTATACCTTAAAAATTTTCATCAGGAACGGGAACATTTTCATCAGAACGGGAACATTTCTACTTAAATAGAAAAGCTATAAGCCAAAGATATTATTTCAGGAGTTGTTTAAAATTTTAAACACTTCTCACTAGATATATATGGTTCTTAGACTGTGGCATCAAATTTTGTCCTTGCTTAAGATTACAAAATTCAGTAGAAATATTTTATTATATTAATTAAGAGACATTGTAGGGACATGTTTAATGGTAATAGGAATCAGTATTATTAATGATGGGGTGACTATATTAAAAAATGCTATTCCTGACTAAAACTTATCTTGATTCACTTTCTAAAAATAATTCAACATATTTCATTTCTCTGATACATTTATTACAATTCTCTATGAATATCATTTAGCCTAGGTAGGATATTTCACTAATTAAGTATAAATTTTACTTAATCAAGGTAGGAACTAATAAAGTTATGTGTAAGTATTAACATGCTGAGAGTAAATGATAAAAATTAATCTTACCAAGATGTCAATCATAAAAATAAATTACATAGGTTGAAGAAAAACGTGAACATCAAATAAAAAAGAGGAACTGCATTCTAAATCTAAGCAAGGTGGATGGGTAGAATTGACTTCCAGATAAAAATTTAAGTTCATAACTATAACCAGACATAACTTCAAACTAACAAATTTCAATTTAGTTTCTTTCTTACCCTGAGCTGCAGCACTATGTCTCCATTTCATGATGAATACTGTCAAGAATGACAATGGAGGATGGAGTTAAACCATCATGAAGATCCTCCTAGAATAAAATGCCAGCAATGTGAGGGTAAAGAAGACAAATTAAGAAGTCAAATAATACATATTACCAGCATCCCCAAAATACTGACTCATAATCAGGCCAAAGCAAACCCTTTGTTCTATATTCTTCTATTTTCAATGTTTCCTGGATAAGTCAGTAAGAATGGGATTTTTCCAACAATAACAAATGTCTCTCCAAGAAGCTATGGCAGTAATGGTAAATTGTCACAAGAAACATTCAACAAAGGCAAAAAAAAAAAAAAATAGACTAGGTTATGTCTATTTAGTTTTTTTCCCATTCATTTTTTTAGTTGAAGAATAATTAACATAAATGCTACATTAGTTTCAGGTGTACAATATAATGATTCAACAATTCTATACATTACTCAGTGCTCATTCTGATAAGTGACATGACAAAGCTGTAGTAATCAAAACAGTATGATACTGGCACAAAAATAGACACACAGATCAATGGAAGAGAATAGAGAGCCCAGAAATAAGTGCATGCTTATATGGTCAATTTTCCATTCAATTTTTAAATTATAATGTCTAATTTTTTGCAGAATTTCCCTTTAATTGACACACATTCATTACAGAAAAATTCTAAAGTCAAGAGAAATCAAAAGCAAGAAAAGATCTTATGAAATGTTTATTACTTAAAAGAAAACACTCTAACTCTTATTGTACACTTTCCTAAACTGTTTTAACTTAATCATGTTCATATAAAATATACATTTAAAATGTCTATTGCATTCTTTATTCGATATGTACATACACATTATATTCTGTATTTTATTCATTTATCAAGGTATCATAAGCATGTTTCCACATTATAACATACTCCTCATAAAGATAATTCATAAGAACTTTACAATATTCTGACAAGTATACAGTCCCAGATGATGGAGTATGTTATTAACTTTATACATATAGACCAATAGCTTTCCAAGCATTGTACCAATTTACACAAAAACCATCATATTGTGTGGGAGTGCTTATTTCACTATTTGTTTTTAACATTAATCTGTTTCTGGATGGTTTGTTCCATTTCTTAGATCTCTTTATCAATTCCTATGTCAGTACTATTGTTTAAATAGCAAAGCTTTAGAGTGTGTTTTGATTTGGGACAGGCAAATGTCCCCGAAGATTCCTCCTTTTTCACCAGTTCTTTAAAAAGTATATTAGCTTTCCTCCATAATAACATTGCAATGGCTTCTAAACGTAGTAAAAACAATCTTGTAATTTTTATTGTGTTTTATTGCTTCACACTCTTCAATTCTTCAATGAACTGTTTAGGGCAATGGTGCTTAACTAAGGGTGATTTTATCCCCCAGGAAAACCTGACAATATTTGGAGGCATTTTGGTTGTTGCATTTGGGAGGGCAGTGCTGCTACTGACATCTAGTGGTTAAAGGCCAGGAACGCCACTGAACAGTCTTCAATGCACTACAGGGGACAAGCTCCCCTGCAACAACCGTTGCCCCAGATTTTTCAAAGTGGAGACACTGTGGAAGTTGAGCAACCCTGGCTACGGGATAAATTGAAAACCCCTTTGCTTGGCACATCAGTCCCTCATTCAAATAACTTCGTAGTCTTCAAATGGAGTTCATGTATCTTTGGTGGTCAGTTTCCAGATCCTCAAACTGATCTGCTGGGCAACACGCCCAAGTTCAAAATAACATTTCTACATTAGAAGAAGGAGAAGGAGGCAGAGGAGGAGGTGAAGGAGAAAGAGGAGAAGGAAGAGATGGTGAGGAAGAGGAGCTGGAAGAGGAGGAGAGAGGCGTATTTTTCATCTATCGAAATCATACTATGCATGAATCCATGTGGCTACCCATGTTGCTTCAGCCCCCTTTTTTTTTAATGGAATACAGCATACAGTTAATATTTGGTAAGGCTAGGCTTATCTTTATGTTTGTTTTATTTTTTTCTAGATATTTTCACAAATTTATGATTACATTTGAACTTGAAAACTGATTCAGTTAAACTCAATCTACTGGCATATTTTAATTGGATCACATTGACTTTATGGATTAATTTTAGAAGTGGAATGGCCATTTATTTGTCTTCATTTATATACTTTTATATATATAAAGTTTCAGAGCTTTCTTTCCATGTCTTGCTATTGTGAATCAGATCTTTTCTCCCTTGATACTTAAAAATGGTTAGTATTTGAATATGGAGTTGATCTGATGTAGACTCTCCTCCCTATGACTCTTGGCCACACAGACTTGTTTGCAAGTCTCCAGCCTTGTGGGCTGTCTGGGTCTCACTCATCTCTGTATTCTCCATGCTCAGCAGGGGGTGCCTTACACATAGCAGGTGGGCAATAAATGTCTGCTGGATTAAGAACTAGTTAAATGTTTGAGGCAGGATACCTGAATTGTAGTCCCAAGTACTCCACACAGTACTCCCTTTCCCTCTCCTTTTTAACCAAGTATTTAGATTACTTTATTATTATGGAGAAAATAGATGTACAAATTAAGCAACTGCCTTTGTTTATGTTTACCCCAACAATAGCAATAATAAACACTGAGCAGTTATTACATGCCTGGCATTATACTAAGAGGTTTGCCTATAGATAGTTTATTCCATTCTTCCCAAAGCCTATGATGGAGGTATTGTATTAGTTATTTTTTAAATAGATTTTAATTTTTAGAGCAGTTTTAGGTTCACAGCAAATTGAGCAGGAAGTACAGAGATTTCCTGTATACCTCCTACCTCTGCACCCTCCCCCCAAGCCTCTCCCACTATGAATATCCCTCACCCCAGTGGTACATTTATCATAACTCATGAACCTACATTGACAATTCTTTATATGTATACATATAACACAAACATTAACATATACTACCTTTGTGATTTTGAAGAACTGTCTATGTCTTGTCTTTTTAGTTATAAAATGCAAATAATCTTTCCTGCGGGCAAAGAACAGGATCTATTTCCCTCTGTCTCAGGAATTCTTTCTAGAATTATCCCAGAAGGCAGATGGGAGGATGCTGTAAGCTGTTGCACTTGAATACAGGGTGGATGGGAGAGAAATGTGAATATCAGTTTCCCCAAGTAAATTCTTAAAACCAAATAAAAAAGCTAATTCCCACTAAAAGAGAAGAACAAAAGAAAGACTAACCTTCACTTCCCCCCAAAGAGAATACAATAAAAAAAAAAAAAAACCCACACTAATGTTGGTGATATTATTATCCTCATTTTATGAGGGAAACAGGCTCAGAGCAGGAACTTGCCCCAAATCATAAATTTATGAAGAATCTAGATTAACCCAAAATCTATCTGATGACCCTGTGCCCAGTTGGTTTTTTTTCCAAATAACAGTCTTTTGGGTTCTACTTCTGTGTGTGTATGTGTGTGTGTGTGTGTGTGTATTTCAGGGTAGTTTTGTCCTAAGCAACAATTTCAGAGAATTTATGGTTTTGATGTGTTAGTTATATTTCCCAAAACCTAGTTTGAACACCTGCTACCTGCAATTCTCTCAGAGAGGCTGGTTTTCTGTTTTACATAACAGTTAGGAGCACATTGCTTGAAAGGCTAACACAACAATGGCCTAAGGCAGGACCATGAGTGTTGAGTCTAATAGGCTTCAGGGTCTGTCATGGAGGAAGGGACTAGTGACCAAAGGAACTTGTGTCCTCAAATACTTTACCAATGGCACTGGATTCCTGAGCTTGTCCTATTCCTACATCTCTAGCAGCCAAGAACGGTGTGTCTTGTAACTTATTCCTTCTTAGTCACTTATAGGAAACATCACTCATTACATCAATGAAAATTATTTTTAATACATCCTATGCTAATTAGCACACCCTCTGGTGGAGAAATCAATAAGCCTATTTCAAGGACACATTAACCAATTCTTAACCACCTGTTGCAAACATCACCCATTACACAAATGAAAAATTATTTTTAATACTGCTTATGTGAATTAACTCACCCTCTGGTGTAGCTATCAATAAGAGTACTTTAAGTACCAAATAATCTATTAAAATGTTGATCCTTTTTAGGACAGTTGAAGTGGTAATTAATTGCCTCTACAATGTGGATTAGGGATAATTTGCATTACACTCCCAAGTGCAAGCCTGCAACAACTACCCTCCCCTGACTAACAAATGCTATATTGATGCAATTTAAAGTAAATTATCATGCACACCACAGAACAGCCTCAGCAAGTAATAATTAGTAGGATATTCAGCTTAATGTATGTATAATAATACATTATAGTTAAGTGTCTAATAAGAATGGCTTGGTTTAAAAAAATCATGCTATATTCTCAGGTTTCTCAATTGTAGCACTTGTGAAATTTTGGGCTGGAGAGTTATGGGAGATATTACTGTGCATTGTAGAATGTTTAGCAGCATCCTAGATGCCAGTAGTACCTCACTTTCCCTAGTTGTGCCAATCAAAATTGGCGCTAGACATTGCAAAATGTCCACTGGAGGCAAAATTACGCCACATTAGCCACAGTACAGAATGGAAGACTATACTATACTATGAAGCTATTAAAAAATATATTGTAAAAAATTTTCATGACCTAGGAAGATGTTCAAAAAAATTTTTTTTAAGATTTTATTTATTTATTTGACAGGGAGTGCGAGCACAAGCAGGGTTAACAGTAGAGGGAGAGGGAGAATCAGGCTCCTCACTGAGCAGGGAGCCTGATGCAGGACTTGATCCCAGGACCCCGGGATCATGACCTGAGCCAAAGGCAGATGCTTAACCGACTGAGAACCCAGGTGCCCCTTAAAATGTTTTTAATTAAAAAATCATGATATGAGACAAAAGGTAAGTATGATCCTGATTTGTAAAATTAAAAAAAATGGAGATAGGCATTGAAATATAATGACAGGTAATCTTTGCTGTGTGTGCTCACTCTGACCAAAGGTTAAGCTTTCATATGTTTTATCTACTTAATTCTCAGAAGAACCTTATGAGGTTGGTACTATTATTAACCTCATTTAACAAATAAGGAAACTAAAGCTCATGGATGTTAAGAAACTTGGAAATACCGGGTGCCTGGGTGGCTCAGTTGGTTAAGCGACTGCCTTCAGCTCAGGTCATGATCCTGGAGTCCCCGGATCGAGTCCTGCATCGGGCTCCCTGCTCGGCAGGGAGTCTGCTTCTCCCTCTGACCCTCCTCCCTCTCGTGCTCTCTGTCTCTCATTCTCTCTGTCTCAAATAAATAAATTAAAAAATCTTAAAAAAAAAAAAAAAGAAAAGAAACTTGGAAATACCATAATATTAATAGCAGTCAGGTCCAAGAAGTGAAATTGAGTGGTATTTATCTCTTTATATTTTTCAAGCTTTCCTCAATAAACATTACTTTTTATCAGAAAACTTTAAAAAGACCTAAAGAATCATAAATCTTTCTCTTAAAGAACACAATTTACTGAGTGCTTTCTGATTGTTTCCATCTAAAACCTATATTCTTAGCCTTTTTCCTATGCCTTAACTTTTAAAAAAAATTTTTTATTGAAATATAATTGACATATAACATCATGTTAGTTTCACGTATACAACATAATTCAATATTTGTATATATTACAAAATGATCACCATAAGTCTAGTTAACATTTGTTACCATACGTAACTACGATTTTTTTCCTTGTGATGAGAACTTTTAAGATTACTCTCTTAGCAACTTTCAAATATGCAGTACAGTATCATTAACTATAGGTACCATGCTGTGCCTTGACTTATTTCTGCATAACATTTTCTTCCTAATTATCTGATTACTAAAAGCTGTAATGAAGAATCTTCCCCATTTTTCTACTGAGATGCATATTTAGTCTTTCAACTTAATGCCTTGAATCACTAAAATAAAACCTTGATGAACTTTCTTGAGAAACAATGTATCCAGAAACCTTGAAACATTTTTTTAATTAACTTAGAATTAACTAGAAAACTCTCAAAAATCCCTGCTGAAGATCTTTTTTTAAAAAAGATTTACTTGTTTTTATTTTAGAGAGAGAGTGAAAGAGAGTCTGTGAGCAGGGGGAATGGCAGGGGGAGGGCGAGAGGAAGAGAAGCAGGCTCCCCACTGAGCAAAGCCCACCAAGGGGCTTGATTTCAGGACCCTGAGATCATGACCTGAGCCAAAACCAAGAGTTGGATGCTTAACTGACTGAGCCACCCAGGTGCCCCTGTTGAAGATCTTTTGAAAAGACATCACCCACTTTCCCCCTCCTTGGTGAAGTATGCTAACAGGCAGAGCATCACAGACTTATCACTGTGCTATCAGTGGAAATGTGTCAAACTTCAAAAGCTGCCTCTTCCTGGAAGTGGGTGGGGTATCAGTAACAAATAGGTATCAGTGTTGAGCATAAACATCACTGGAAGCTCACATTATTTTCATGCATTTGTTTGATAAAAAATTGTCAAATGATATTTGACTTTAAGCTTCCAAGTCAAGTTCCAAATTATGGAATATTCAGTTCTACTTTCCAGTCCCCATCCCTATAACATGCTCACCAAGAAGATATTTCTCAAAATAATCATCAAATAAATACACAGTTTTCACATGCATATTGGGTCTTTGCCCAATATTCTCTTCATTCAATACATTTTTCTTTGGAGTAAGTCTGTAAGAAAACAGAAGTTAGTTATAAAATAGACATCCAGAGAAGGAAGAGCTAGATTAGATATTAGCCATTTCATTATAAAGTGTTTGCACAACCTTAGAACCAATGAGGTCTTCTCAGGTTGGTTTTTGCTTCTAAAGTAAACTTTTATCAGCAGCCAGGAAACGGCTCTGCCATCTGGGAGGCTCAGACCATTTTTGTACTTACCTTTTCTCTTCTCTCCTATGCCCCACGTCTATGTGAGAAATTCGAAGCCATCTTAGTGTATATGATGGGAAGGAGAAAACAGCTGGGGGAGGAAGGAGAACTGCCTCTGCATACTCAAGTGCATTGAAATGTAGCTTCTATAGAAATAACAAAAATCAAATCAAAATGCTCAAGTGTGTGTGCTATTTACTTGTTTGAAATTATCTGCTGAAAAATGTTAGGTTAAAAATTAGCAAAGAGAACAACTGTTCAATTTATATTCAACCAGCATCCTTTACTAATCCACTTTACTAGTAAAATATTTTAATAATTCAAAACCCTAAATTATTATTAATGTTATTTGTATTTGCTCTTACAGCATTCATTCATCTAATGATTATTTCATATGCTCATATCTTACCCTTCACAAAACACCTAGTGAATGCTATTGCTGTAAATTAGTCAATTAATTATAGGTATAATTATTTTAAAGTTTTGGGGGAAAGAATATTAAGAGTATAAAGTGAAAGAATCCTTAAAATTCATTTTTACTATTTGTACAATGACTTTGGGGAAAACATTTTAAATGTTCAGTTCTATTGTCACATTAGGCTAGTAAGTAAGTCTTGTTCAACATCATGCAATTATCAGGTAGTTAGCTAAGCAGGGGCTCAAACCCATATGTCTCCAAAATCAACTCTTCTAGTTATTATTGCCAGTGGTACCCCAGTCTTGATGGAAGAAGAATACAAGGGTTGGAGTAGTGTTGTCAGCATCAGAAGAAGATAAGAAGTCTGTTGAGCAGACTCACAACAATGAAGGGAAAAAGATATCAGGGAGCTCTCTTAGACTTGAAACATGGCCTTACGACTTTAAAGGTTAAAAGTCTAGCAGTCTAGAAAGAGTGGATACCTCTGTAATGTTTGGAAACTAGTTAACCAGATTAATAACACCAATGGTGAAATATCAGATGTCAGCAGAATGAGGCGAGAGGTGAAGAACACAGCCATGACTCTAATCATGGTTCAGAAATGGTGTAACAAGGAGCTGAACTGTAGCAGCAGAAAGCTTTAAAAGGAGGCTCAGGCTGGATGCAGAAGCAGTGGGTTGGAAGGAGCTCTGCAGCCAGAATTCTTGGTTCCAATCCCAGCTTTGGGCCCTGCCATATTTATAACCTAAGGCAAGTTACTTGACCATCCTAAGCCTCAGTTTTCCTCTAAAACATAACAGCCTGGTTATAAGGGCTACTGAGAGATTAAATGATGTGCAATGCATGTGAAGAGCTTAGTGCAGTGCCTGGCACATAGTGAAAGTTCAATACATGACAGTGAATGCTGAGAAAGAGGGGCAGGAGAAAGGAGGGTTTGATGAAGGATGATGTGGATGATGGTGGTACCATTAAGAAAACCTGAAAAGTCATAAAAAGGACCTGGATGATTCTGATGGAAGATGTTTAATAAAAGCAGCTGATAATGATGCTTTGGCATATGAAATGGTCAAAGTAAGTTTTTTTTTCTTGTTTAGAGAGAGAGAGAGAGCACAAGAGTGGGGTGAGGGGCAGAGAGAGAAGCAGACTCCCCACTGAGCAGGGAACCCAATGTGGGACTCAAACCCAGGACTCCAGGATCATGACCTGAGCCAAAGGCAGTTGCTTAACCGACTGAGCCAGCCAGGCACCCTGAAAGTAAGTTTTTAAGATTGTATGTTAAGTGTCTTAACACTGCCCTATTGGCCTGGGGGAGGTTGCAGTATCTTTTATTTTTCTGGACAGCAGGGGGCTCCCAGGTCCTGGGCAGCAGTAAGCCCGTCTATTGTTTTCTGTACTTTGCTCAGTTCACTTTCTTCTGGCAAAAGTGAACTGGCCTTTTGATGCCATGGTCAAAAAGAATTTGTATAATTCTAGAATCATAAATGCATAACTTTCTCTATTAGGTACCTGACACCCACTGAACCTTACAGAGTTGGAGTGTATCTCAGCCTGTAGTTTAATAATCATCCATCCATCCATCCATCCATCCATCCATCCATCCATCCATCCATCTTTCCCACAGCATTTATGGAATAGTGGGCTAGACCCCATGAATAAGACAAGATGCCTGGATCAGAAACTCACAGGTTAAAGGGGAAAACAAAGGAACAGAGTCTAGCATAAAAAGGAGTAAGAGTTGGAGTCACAGATACAGCAGGAGGAACACACAAGAGGGAGGTTGTATTCCTGCCTGTAGGGAATTTGAGGACAACTCATCATAGGAGCTGGGCAAGGTGAGAAGGGCATTCTATGCATAGGAACAGCACGTGTGCAAAGGTGTGGAGGAATGAAAACTTGTGAGAAATGTTCCAGGAGCAGCAAATGTAGTTTGTAGAAAAGGAACAAACAGGATAAAGAGAAGTCAAGATTCAAGTGAATAATGAGCACGTCTGTATATTTCTAGTTCCCTATGACCTTCATGTCATTGTTTTGTAGAGAGCTAAGGTTACAGAGCTATGGGTCACTAAATCACTGATTCTGTAATTCTAGATGTGGTATTTCTATCAGCATATTTTTCAGTTACAAATTCTTCCTCATTCAAAGAGTCATGTCTCAGAAGTCACTTTTCTCAAACTTTGATGTCACATTTTTTATTTAATATTTTTTTCTGTAATTAAAAAAAGGAAGTTTTTAAAAAGTGGGTACCTATATAGTCTTACTCTAACCTAAAATAGCAAACAAGGAGTATCCACTCCAGGTACACACTTTTCATTTTCTTTATTCACATTTAGCACTTACCTGTCCTAAGCAATGTGAGTGTACCTGTAGCCAAAGAAATTAATAAGTTATCCAAGAAGCCAGGTCTTTGTGAAAACTTTAGTCTAATCCTTAGACGAATTTAAAGCAAAAAAGATGCTGTTGTTTTTGTTTTATTAGTGGAGTAGTTTTAGGCATGTATGTTAATTTTGAGGATTAATATTTTTCAAGACTGGGAAATTCATCTGTTCTGCAGTGAGTGTGGATTTGAAGGGATGGAAAGAAATAAAACATTAGTAAGGACAACCTAATTAAAAATTTTAAAAAAAGCAACAGTGACAAGAAAAATGTTCACACTAGCATCTAGAGCACTGTGCTTGGCAGATAATAAGTGCTCCAAAAATACTTGAATAAATGAATGTTGAATGAATGAATGTTGATTCTCTGCCCCTTACCTCCATAAACATTAAAGTCAGTGTGATTGGGTGCACATGACTTTAGACTCTGCTTGATAGCCCTGGTGTTTTTTCAAAACAATGAACTGTAATTTGAAGTACAACTTGTTTCTTCTTATCTTCATGACCATTTAAAATATCGGGCTCTTTTTCTCTGTTTATGCATCACCATTTCTTAGGTCTTTTTCTATTCTGTGTTTGCCAGAAGTAGTCAGTGTGGTTAGGACTCTGTTAACTCTTCCTTTAACAGAGGGATTCCATAAAAAGTAATACAGATGTGTAAATCAAGTGTAAGAAGCAATGCCCTTCATTTCTCCAATCAATAGGGGGAAAAGAGCGACTATTAGAATTCTTTTAGATATTCTGATTCTCTTTCTGATCAACTCAATACGGTCAGATGGAAGTGTTCTTCTGGGCAGAAGAAATGGCCTTTTTCTGCTTGATGGAGAAATGGAGAACACTTATGTGTTCCCAATAAAACCTACTTGGTTCTGTTGATATATGAGCATTGCTAGGTAAGTTGTAGCTAAATGTTACCTTGTTTTTCCTACTAGAAACTTAATGTTATATTTCTTAACATTTAATATTAATGCTATTTAATTTTAAATTAATGTATAGTGTTATATTAATGAAAAGGAATGTTTTTGGTTAAAATCTTATGTTTAGGGTTGTATAATTTGATTATTACTTCTCAATCAGGATAGATTCTATAAAGAATATAATAAAAAAACAAAGAAGTTATGTTTCCCTCTCTATCCAGAGATTCATGAAGAGAATCTCAGGTCTTAGGGGTTCACCAACTTCTTTGGATAAATGGTAAAGGAGCATTATGAAAATGTTCTTGTGCAGACAGACATATAGAGTATATGTGGTATTCTTTAAAAAAAAATAAACTCATATAAATACTGTGGGTGTCTGTGTTTGGATTAAACAATGGAGCTTGGCCTTATGTCGCTGAAAGTTTCTACTGGCTTCCTGTATTTACCCATGATCCACAAGGGATGCATTTACATACATTTCCTACCAAGCCCACAGCACTTTAGATGAGTTTTCCACAACAGGTAAACCTCTCCAATTGTTTATATTGGTGTCCATGCCAAAGATGAGTGATTCAGTGGAAAGGAGGTCTTGCAGCATGTAGCTGCCAAGTTTCTGGAACATATCTATTTAAAAGATGTAAATTTGGGACCCATTCAAGAAGCAAGAAAAAAAACACAGGATAATGAACAGCTTAAAGATTTATATTTTATGTTTATATATAATATTTAATTAAACTCCAAAGAGAAATGACTATCAGTGAAATGTCAGAACAATGAATCTGAACTTTTAGGACTATTCTGATGTAGTGCACTCATGTGTTCAGACTACTACACAAACATTTGTTACAAGCTACCTCCTGTTATCACTGAGATAAAACTCTGTCGAAAGAAATCCCAGGGAGTTAGAATAGAATGGATTCTGATAGACTTCTCTTTCTTTTTCTTCATCCCTATTACTTTTATAATACCAGTAATACAACATATATTTGTTGTTAAAATTGAAATAAAGAGATCTGCAAATTAAAGAACTAAAGACTCCTGGCTTTGTTACCCCAGCTCCTAGCCCCCAAAGGAACCACTGCTGATGATTTTGCATTTACTTATTTAAACTTCCTTTTAAATACATATGAAAACACATCTACCTATAATTTATTAAAAAAAGATATCATATGACACATATTCCACAGATTACTTTTCTCTTTTGATAATGTTATGAACTTCTTACATGATAGCCCAGAGATCTATCTTTTAAAAATTTAGGTCTATGGAATTCTGAATATACTGTATCTAAATACCATAATTTATTAAATATTTCTCTCCATTATGTTAGGAATTACTTCTGCTATTAGTATCAAAGACTCAAAAAAAAAGTGTCACAAAAACATGAGAAATTTTATCTTTCTCATAGCAAGAGCTGAGCAGTCCTGTAGATGTGATGACTCCATGATGTCTTTAGGACTAGAATGCTTTCAGTGTTCCGATACTGGGTGTGGCTCCCATCCTCAAAGTAACATCATGGTCCCAAAATATCTGTTGGAGCTCTAGCAATCAGATCTTTATTATAGGCAGGAAGAAGAGGAAGTCAAGGAACAAAAGTTATATGCCAGGAAGTCAGTCTATTTTTTAAAAAAACTCTTATACAAGTTTCTCTAACAATCTCTGCTTATATATCATTGTTCAAATCTTAACACACAGCCATCCCTTTCTACAAGGACTTAAGGGAAACATAGTATTTAGGGGGTTATGTGGACACCTCCAACAATCAGAGTTCTTTCACTAAGGAAGGAGGGGAGAATGAAGGTTGAGGGGTACCTAAGCAATTACTACCACATTTTATTATAGTTTTTGCTATAGCAGATGGAGCTGCAAAGAATATTCATGAACATACTTTTTATGGTATTTGTTTAATTTTTTCCCTGTAACTCCCATTTTTGACTTTAAGTCTATTAACTATCTTCCATTATGTTATGTCCTTTCATTATTTATGCCTTCACCCATTTTTCTTCTGTTTTTCGTTCAAAAACGCAAGTATCCTAATTTCTTCTAAGTTTTATTCCCTTTCTTCCCCCTATTTAAGCTCCCCCCTACTTGGTAAAAACAGAATAATAGGTTAAGATATTGATGTTTGTACATGAAAGAATGATAAATTGGAAGTGTCCCCACCTGGCCTTTATTATTTAACTGACAAGGTAGTCCAATGGCTGAGAGCCCAGACTGGGTATAACTGTTTACTCTCTGATTTTCCCTGTGCCTTATTTTTTCCATCTGTAAAATGTTGTTAATTTTGGCACTTAAGTCATAGAGTTGGTGTGAGTGTTGAAAGTAAGGCACTTGGAATAGTAGCTGGAATGAAGTACGTGCGATGTGTCTTAACGGTTGTCAACTATTGTCTCGGTAAAGTTAAAAAAATAGTTTATATGTAGGATGATGGAAATGCAGGCACAAAGAGAAGGTGACTGGTGTTCAGAGACAAGAAGAGTTTTTTTTGAGGGGTCTGAGATGGCCAAAATGGAGTGAGTTAAAGGACTGTTGAGCAATACTGAAAAGATAGCTGGGGTTGGGAATTATGTATTTGTGATGAACATGGGCACATGGCAGTACCTGACTGCTTAGGAACAGGAGTGAAGACAATGGACAAATAGATAAAATTAGGGTTGGGATTGACTAAGTAGGGTTGGCAGAAGACCAGGAGTATAGAACCCTAGATGGTGCTGATATGAGTTAGAGGAAAAAACTTGCCATGGGGTCTGGCTGGGGAAGGAGCAATATGAAGGCAGGAGATGACTTGATTTCTCTTGAATTGAGAGGTAGGGTAAATTATGGATAGAAAGAAGGATATGGGCTGAGTGAATTTGCAGAATTCAGGCTTTTAAAGGTATCATTCTGAGTAATAATAAATTCCTAGCAGGTTCGTGTGAGTAGATTGTTGAAGTGAAACAAATGCCAGGGTGAGCGTCAGGGAAATAGAGAAAAATCAACGATTCCACTCAGTTTAATTAACTTGGCAATTAATGGCCACCTCGTATATGCCAGTGAATGTGTTCTGTATTCTTGTGAACAAAATAAACACAATCCTTAACTGCAATTTACTTACCATTTGGCAGACTGGAAGATAGACTGGTGAATGAAATATGAAGTGGAATTTATAATTACTCGAGGACACTACAAACAGACAAGAAAAGGTCAGTGGGGAAAGAGCCAAAGTCTGCAATGAATGTGAAGGAATGGCCTAAAAGCCAGTGCATGACAGTGACAAAGAAGATGGTATAACGATATCTTCAAAAAGAGGTTGATGAACTCAGATTGTAGAACACTGGATGTAATACTGTGAGTTGTTAACATGCCTACCTTCATCACTAGACTCTGAAATCCTTTACGGCAGGGACTAGATCCATACTTTTTTATATCCTCTTTGAAGTCTAAATTAGCATTTGAATTATCACCAAAAAAAAAAAAGAGAAAAAGATTTTTTGATACTTAGATATACTATAGTTGACCCTTGAACAACATGAGTGTTAGGGGTACCAATGCCCTGCACAGTCGAAAATCTGCATGTAACTTTTGACTCCCTCCCGCAAAGCTTAACTACTATAGTCTATTCTTGACCAGAAGCCTTACTGATAACATAGTCAACTAATACATATTTTCTACATTTTATGTATTATATACTGTATTCTTACAATAAAGTAAGCTAGAGAAAAAAATGTTATTGAGAAAATCATGGGACACCTGGGTGGCTCAGTCTGTTAGGCATCTGCCTTCGGCTCAGGTCATGATTACAGGGTCCCTGGATTGACCCCCACGTCTGGCTTCCTGTTCAGTGGGGAGTCTGCTTCTCCCTCTCCCTCTGCCCCTCCCCCTGCTTGTGCTCTCTCTCTCTCAAATAAATACAATCTTAAAAAAAAAAATTATAATGAAGAGAAAATACATTTACAGTACTGTACTGCATTTACTGAAAAAAAATCTGCATATAACCATGTTGTTCAAGGGTCAACTGTACATTAGTTGTTTCTATGTAACAAATTATCTTAACACTTAGAAGCTTAGGTGATATCAGCAAGATGTCAGAATAGGAGATTGTCCTTGTCCCCTGCAGAAACAATAAAACCCTCAATGGATGGAATACCTCTATAAGAGTTCTGAAATCCAAGTAAGGGGTTATAGTACCCTAGTGGAAGGCAGAAATGAGAAAAGATACATTTAAAAGGGTAAGAAGAACAGTTTCACTTTTTCCATATCACCCTTCTCTCAAGCCAGCACAGCACAGTGCCAAGTGAGATTCCCTCAACCCATGAATTCTCCCATGGGAGAAAAAGAGGGTAAAGTGAGTGTTCAACTTCTCTAGCATTTTATTTTTTTATTTTTATTTTTTTAAAGATTTTATTTATTTGACAGAGAGAGACACATCGAGAGAGGGAACACAAGCAGGGGGAGTGGGAGAGGGAGAAGCAAGCTTCCCGCGGAGCAGGGAGCCTGATGTGGGACTCGATCCCAGGACTCTGGGATCATGACCTGAGCCGAAAGCAGACGCTTAACGACTGAGCCACCCAGGCGCCCCTTTCTCTAGCATTTTAGAGCACTACCTGAGTACTGCACTTCTGTCATACCTCACCCAGAACATGGAGGGAATTGGAATGGCTAGGTTGAACTGGGGTTATTTAAGAACAAAAATAAAGGGCAGAGGCTCTCAACAACTGATGTGAAGATTTCAGCAGCTAGCCTGTGGCCCCTGGCAGCATGTTCAACTTTCGACCTTGCCAAGTGGTCCATTTAGAATCTCTGGCTGGGCTGACTGGTAAAAGGCTTTCCCTGCCATAGCCAGTCAGTAAAGACTGGAAGAGGTGACTACTCCTTTAAATGTGCAAACACCAATGCAAGGCTACAAGTATCACGAAGAATCAGAGAAACATGACACCACCAAAGAAACCAAATAAAGCTCCAGTAACCAACCCTCAAGAGATAGAGATCTACAAACTATCTGACAAAGAATTCAAAATAAATTCTTAAAGAAACTCGGTAAGTTACAAGAAAAAACAGATAAGTGAAAACAGGAAAGCAATACATGAACAAAATGAGAAGTTCAGCAAAGATATAGACACCATAAAAAAGAACCAAAAAAATTATGGAGCTGAAGAATACAATGATTGAACTGAAAAAATGCAATAGAGATCTTCAATGGCAGACTGGGTCAATCAGAAAAAAGAAACAGCAAACTCAAAACAAGTTATTTGAAATTATTCAGTCAGAAGAACAAAAAGAAAAAAGAATAAAAAAAGAGTAAAGAAACCCTATGGATCTTATAGGACAATATCAAAAGACTCAAAATATCTATTATGGGATTCCCAGAAGGTGAAGAGAAAGGGGCAGAAAGCTTATTTAAAAAAAAATAATGGCTGAAGACCACAAAATCTGAGGAGGGAAATAGTCATTTGTATTCATGAAGCACAAAGGTTCCAAATTGGTTGAACCTAAAGAGGTCTATAATGATAAACATTAGAGCAAAAGTTGTCAGAAATTGAAGACAAAGAGAGAATTCTGAAAGCAGCCAGGGGAAAATTACTAGTCACATACAAGGGAATCCTTATGGAACTATAAGCAGATTTCTCAGTAGAAACCTTGCAGGCCAGGAAAGAATGAGATGATATATTCAGAGTGCTGAAAGAAACTGTTATACCCAACAAAACTCCCTATTAAAAATGAAGGAGTGGGCGCCTGGGTGGCTCAGTTGGTTAAGCGACTGCCTTCGGCTCAGGTCATGATCCTGGAGTCCCGGGATCGAGTCCCGCGTCGGGCTCCCTGCTCAGCAGGGAGTCTGCTTCTCCCTCTGACCCTCCTCCCTCTCATGCTCTCTGTCTCTCATTGTCTCTCTCGCAAATAAATAAAATCTTAAAAAAAAAAAAAATTTAAAAAAAAAAAAAAAAATGAAGGAGTGATAAAAACTTTCTTAGGCAAACAAAATCTGAGGGGGTTAATCACCACAAGACCTGCCTTACAAGAAGTGATAAAGGAAGTTCTTCAAGTTGAAACAAGGATGTTAAATGACAACATGAAAACTTATGAAAGTATAAATCTTCCTGGTAAAGGTAAATATACAGAAAAATACAGAATAATGTAATAGTGTAATAGTGGTGTGTAAATCACTTTTAACACTAGTATAAAAGTTAAAAGACAAAAATGTTAAGAATATCTATAACCACAATTTGTTAATAGACACACAATACCAAAAGAATAAATTATGACCTTGATAACATATAGTATGTGTGTGGGGAAGTAAAAGTGTAGTGTTTTAGTACATAAATGAAGTTGTTATCAGCTTAAAATAGATTGTAATAACAACCAAAAGTTTTATGCAAACCTTTGATAACCACAAAGAAAAAACCTATATAGACACAAAAAAGATAAAGAGGAAAAATCAAATCATAACACAACAAAAATAATCATAAAGGAAGACAGCAAAAAAGGAAGAGAACAAAAGAATGACAAAACAAAAAACAATGAACAAAATATCAATAGTAAGTCCTTATTAATCAATAATTACTTTATATATAAGTGGGTTAAACTCACCAATCAAAAGATACAGAATGGATCCATGGAAATAGAAAAACAAGATCCCAATTATATGCAGGAGAGACTCACTCTAGATTGAAGGACACATATACACTGAAAATAAAGGGGTAGAAAAAGATATTCCATGCAAATGATAAGCAAAATGGAGCAGGAATGGCTCTACTTGTATCAGACAAAATAGACTTTAAGTCAAAACCTGTCACAAGAGACAAAGAGGTCATCACTCAATGATAAAAGGGTCAATTCAAGAGGAACATGTAACACTTATAGATATGTATAAATCCAACAACAGAGCACCTAAATACTTAAAGCAAACATTGAAAGATCTGAAGGGAGAAACAGACTGGAATATAACAATAGCAACAGAACTGAACAGCACAATAGGCCAAATGGACCTAACAGACATACAGGAAGCATTCTAAATATACATATATAAATATTTCAAAGATTTTATTTATTTGACAGAGACACAGCGAGAGAGGGAACACAAGCACGGGGAGTGGGAGAGGGAGAAGCAGGCTTCCCGCAGAGCAGAACAGGGAGCCCGATGCGGGGCTTGATCCCAGGACCCTGGGATCAGGACCTGGGCTGAAGGCAGATGCTTAACGACTGAGCCACCCAAGCGCCCCCCAAATATATATTCTTCTCAAGCTCACATAGAACATTCTTTAGAATAGATCGCATACTAGGTTATAAAACAAGCCAACAAATTTAAGAATATTGAAATCATTCCAAGTATCTTTTATGATCACAATGGAATGAAACTAGAAATTAAAAAAAAAATAGTAAAGTGGAAAATTCACAAACACATAGAAATTAACACACTCTTGAATGGCCAATGCGTCAAAGAAATCAAAGGGAAGTTAGAAAATATCTCAACAAAAATGAAAAAGATGATACAGCATATAAAAACTTAGGGAATGAAGGAAAAAGAGTTCTAAGAGGGAATTTGATAGTGATAAATGTCTATATTAAAAAAGAAAAAGGTCAAAATAACCTAAATTTTTACCTCAAGGAACTAGAAAAAGAACAGATCAAGCCCAAATTTGACAGAAAGAAGGAAATAATAAGGATTAAAGCAGAAAAATGGAAAAGAACAGAAAGTAGGAAAAAAATCAACAAAACTAAGATTTCCTTTCTTTAAAAGATAAATTCAATAGGGGCACTTGGGTAGCTCAGTTGGTTTAGTGTCCAACTTTTGATTTCGGCTCAGTCATGATTTCATGGTTGTGAGATCAAGCCCAGTGTTGGGCTCTCCACTCAGTGGGGAATCTGCTTCTCTCCCTTTCTCTCCCTCTGCCCCTCCCCTGCTCCCACACTCTCTCTCTAAAATAAATAAATAAATCTTAAAAAAAGATAAATTCAACAAACCCTTAGCAAAACAAACCCTAAGAAAAAATGAGAGAAGACTCAAATAAATTAACCAGAAATGGAAGAAGAAACATCACAACCAATATCACAGAAATAAAAAAGATCATAAGCTATTATGAACAATTATATGCCAACAAACTGGACAACCCAGAAGAAATAGATAAATTCCTAGAAACATACAACCTACCAAGACTGAATCAAGAAGAAATAGAAAGCCAAACAGACCAATAATGAATATGGGCATTGAATTAGTAATCAAAAATCTCCCAAGAAAGAAAAGCCAAGATCATATGGCTTTATAGGTGAATTCCACTAAATGTTTAAAGAAGAATTAATACCAATCCTTCTTAAACTCTTATAAAATATGGAAAAAAGGGACCACTTCAAAACTCATTTTATGAGATCAGAATCACCCTGATATCAAACCCAGACAAAGATACCACATGAAAAGAAAATTATAGGCCAATATCCCTGATAAACCTGGATACAAAAATCTGCAACAAAATATTAGCAAGGTGAATTAAAGAGCACACTAAAAGGATTATATACCATGACCAAGGAGACTTATCCCTGGGAAGCAAGGATGGTTCAATATATGCAAATCAATCAATATGATACACTACATTGATAGAATGAAGGATAAAAATCATATGACCATTTTAATAGATGCAGAAAAAGCATGACAAAATTTAAAACCTTTCCATGATAAAAGCCCTCAACAAATCAGGTATAGAAGGAACTTTCCCAAACATAATAAAGCCCATACATAAAAGCCCACAGCAAACATGATAATGGTGAAAAGTTGATTGCTTTCCTACAGGAAATGGAACATAGCAGGGATGCCCACTCTCACCACTTCTTTTCAACATCATACTGGAAGTCCTAGCCAGAGAAGTTAGATGAGAAAAAGAAAGAAAATTATCCAGATTGGAAAGGAAGAAGTAAAATTATCTATTTGCATATGGCATGATCTTATATGTAGAAACCCTAAGGACTCCACAAACACACACAAAACTACTCTAATAAATGAATTCAGCAAAGTTTCAGGAGACAAAATCAGCATACAGTGATCAGTTGAATTTTTACACAGTAACAATGCACTATCTGAAAGAAATTTGGAAGACAATCTCATTTACAATAGCATTAAAAATTTTTAAAAATACTTAGGAATAAACTTAAGCAAGGTGAAATATCTGTATACCGAAAAGTATAAAAAACTGATGAAAGTATTAAAGCACACAGAAATAAAGGGAAAGATATTTTTCATTTATGGATAGGAAGAATTAATATTTTTGAAATGTCCATACCACCTAAAATGATCTATAGACTCAGTTCTGTTTTTATCAAAATCCCAAAGGCACGCACAAATATATGGTCAATTAATCTTAAAAAAAGCAGGAAAGACTATCCAATGGGAAAAATATAGTCTCTTCAATAAATGCTATTGGGAAAACTGGAAAGCAATATGCAAAATAATGAAACTGGACCACTTTCTTACACCATACACAAAAATAAATTCCAAATAGATTAAAGACCTAAATGTGAGACTTGAAACCATAAAATCCTAGAGGAAAACACAGGCATAGCATTGGCCATAGCAACTTTCTTCTAGATATGTCTCTGGAGGCAAGGGAAACAAAATATAAAATAAACTATTGGGACTTCATCAAAATAAAAAGCTTCTGCACAGCAAAGGAAACAATCAACAAAACTAAAAGGCAGCCTACGGAATGAGAGAAGATACTTGCAAATGACATATCTGATAAAGGATCAGTATATAAAATATATAAAGAACTTATAAAACATAACACCCAGAAACCAAATAACCCAATAAAAAATAGGCAGAAGACATGAATAGATATTTTTCCAAAGAAGACATACAGATGGCCAACAGACATCTGAAAAGATGCTTAATATCTTTGGAGAAAGGGGAACCCTCTTGCACTATTGGTGGTAATGCAAACTGGTGCAGTCACTCTGGAAAACAGTATGGAGGTTCCTTAAAACGTTAAAAATAGAACTACCTTATGATCCAGCAATTGCACTACTAAGTATTTACTGAAAGAATATAAAAATGTTAATTCAAAGGGATACATGCACCCTGATGTTTATAGTATATTATCTATAATAGCCAAATTGTAGAAAGAGCCCAAATGTCCATCAACTGATGAATGGGTAAAGAAGATGTGGTATATGTATATATAATGGAATATTATTAAACTATAAAAGAGATTGAAATCTTGCCATTTGCAACAACATGGATGGAACTAGAGTGTATTATGCTAAGTGAAATAAGTCTGTCAGAGAAAGATGAATACCATTTGATTTCACTCATATGTGGAATTTAAGAAATAAAACAAAATGCACAAAGGAGGAAAAAAAGAGAGAGGGAGGCAAACCAAGACAATCAACTATAGAGAATAAACTGATGAATTTAAGACAGAAAAAAAAAAACAAAGAAAGGAGAAAAAAGAGAGAGACAAACAAAGACACAGACTCTTGACTATAGAGAACAAACTGATGGTCACCAGGGGAAAGGGATGGGGTATGGGTTAAATAGGTGATGGGGATTAAGGAGTGCACTCGCTGTGATGAGCACTGGGTGTTGTATGGAAGTGTTGAAGTACTATATTGCACACCTGAAACTAATATTACACTATATTAGCTAATTGAAATTTAAATAAAAACTTAAAAAAAAAAACACACAAAACCCCCCAAATTCCAATGGTATTTTTTAGAAGAAAAAAATTTCTAATGTTCACATGAAATCACAAAGGACCCAAAATAGTCAAAGTACTTTTGAGCAAGAACAACAAAATTGGAGGCATCATATTTCTTGATATTGAAACATATTATAAAGTTACAGTAATCCAAACAGCATGGCACTGGCATAAAAACAGACATATAGATTGATGGAACAGATAGAAAGCCTAGAAATAAACACGTACATCAACTTGTCTTCCACAAGGTGCCAAGAATACATAATGGAGATAGGATAATTTCTTCAATAAATGGTGTTGGGAAAACTGGATATTCACATGTGAAAGAATAAAATTGGACCCTTATACCATACACAAGAATTAATTCGAAATAGATTAAAGACTTAAGTGTTAGACCTGAAACCACAAAACTCATAGAAGAAAACATAGGGGAAAAGCTTCTTGACATTGGTCTTGGCAATGATTTCTTGGATATTACACCAGAAACATTGGCAAGAAAACCAAAAATAGACAAGTGGGATTACATCAAAGTGAAAAGCTTCTACACAGCAAAGAAAACAATCAACAGTATGTAAAGACTGTATGTAAAAAATCTGGGGAATCAGAGAAAATATTTGCAAACTATACATCTGATGGAGGATTAATATTGAAAAAATATAAGGAACTTACAAATCAATAGCAAAAACCCAAATAGCCTAATTAAAAAATAAACAAAGGAACTGAATAGACATTTCTTCAAAGATGACATTCAAATGACCGAGTATATGAAAAGGTGCTCAACATCACTAATCATCAGGGAAATGCAAACCATAACCACAATGAGACATCACCTTATACCTGTTAGGATGGCCAGTATCTAAACAAAACAAAACAAAGATAACAAGTGTTAGCAAGAATGTTGAGAAAAGGGAACTGTTGTACTGTTGGTGGGTATGTAAATTGTTAAAGCCATTATGGAAAAACAGTATGGAGTTTCCTCAAAAAATTAAAAATAGAACTACCATGTGATCCAGCAATCCCACTTCTGGGTATATATATGCAAAGGCATTTAAAACAGGATCTCAAAGTGATATATGCACTCTCATGTTCACTGCAGCATTTTTCATAATAGCTAAAACATGCCAGCAACCTTTATGTCCATTAATAGATAAGTAAAATGTAGTGTACACACACACACACACACACACACACTCACTCATATTCACTGGAATATTTTTCAGCCATGAGAAAAAAATCCTGCCATTTGTGACAATACAGATGAACCTAGAGGACATCATGCAAAGTGAAATAAACCAGAAACAGGACATGTTCTACATAATACCACTTATATGAGGAATCTAAAATAGTCAAATTCATAAAGACAGAGACGAGAATGGTGGTTTTCTGGGGCTGGAGGAGGGGGCAATGGGCAGGTATTAATCAAAGTATACAAAGTTTCAGTTATATAAGATTGATAAGTCTTCAAGATCTACTGTACAGCATAGAGTCTATAGTTAACAATCTTGCATGATACACTTAAAATTTTGCTAAGAGAGTAGATCTTATGTTAAGTGTTCTTATTACAGATAATAATAATAATAAATAAAGAGGAAAGGAGTAAATTTTGGGAGGTCATGGATATGTTTATGGCATAGATTCTGGTGAAGGCCTCCTGGGTGTATACTTAGGTCCAAACTCATCAAGTTGTACACATTAAATATGTTCAGCTTTTTGCATGTCAATCACATCTCAATTTTTTTAATTAAAAAAAGTTAAAAGAAACCTTACAAACTTAAAATAAATATTATCTCAAAATTTCTATGTTCAGGAATACAGTAGTCTCTCTCAAGGATGCAATCAAGGTGTTGGGTGGGGCTGCAATATCATTTGAAGGCTTGACTGAGGGAGGATTCTCATTCAAGCCCATTTACATGGTTGTGCCAAGATTCAGTTCCATATGGCTATTCAGTTGAGGGCATCTGTTCCTCAGTGGCTTGCTGATAGGGGGCCCCCTCTATTCTTTGCTACATGGGCCTCCTCATTGGTCAGTTCACAGCACAACAGCTGGCTTTCTTCAGAAGAAGCAAGCAAGAAAGGAGTGAGCAAGATGAAATTCAGTCTTTTTGTAACATAATCTTAGAAGTGACATTCCATTCCAAGGGACCATTTTAAAGGCTGCCTACTTCAAGTACTAAAATGGTTTCTGGCAATTACCACCATTTCAATTTAAATTGTGTCATCAGTCATAAAAGGAATGCATTTGTTAACATACTTCCTTGCTTGGGTGTTCTTTGAACAGTGCATTGCACTAAGTACAGTTCAACAAATATATGCCAATTGGATAATATTTTGATTTTTACTGAAAAGAAAGTTAAATCTTAAAAGAAGGTAGTAATGTTTTCCAGCAGATAGTGCTTCTTGAGCACGTGTGACCATTCTTAGAATTGACATTGCCAAAGAAAATAGTTAACTTGTGTATCTTATGCTAAAATATAAATATATTTATTAAAGCTGTTTGGAAAAATTTGACATTTATTCTATGTCTCAAAAGTCTTGAATGTCACAGTACATAAAAGGCCCTACAGAAAAGTGCCATAAGTGTTCTAGTTTCTATGCTTTTCTGGTGTCATGTTTAGTTGAATCTTAAAAGAAGGCTGTAATTGAAGTGTCTTCAAGATCCAGAGCATGAAGACAAGATAAACCATCAAAGCTATATTAAAATAAACATACCCCTTTTTACACTTGCTGTAGCAATGAAGTTGTGATATTCTTCCCAGACTGTAAACTGACAGTCTAACATTATACAGTATCCTGTATATGAACTTTTATATATTTTGTCAATAAAAACCAGTTATTGTTATGTATATTTCATATATGACTTTCATAAGTCATTTAAATACATCTAACAAAAGAGCAAATGTATTTAGATGGATACTAGACATTATTTGCACCTTACAACAAGTAGATTTTTCTTGTTTGAGGCAAATAGACTTCTGTACACCTCTTCAGCAATTATCCAGTAAAATTTCTATTTACCAGAACTAAGTCCTCTGGATGCTTACTTTTGTACAATTCAGAAAAGGAAAGAAATCAAAAGGAGAACCTAATATCAGAGCTTTCAAGAAAGCAAACACACTAGCCTCCTTGAATTACTACATCTGTTTACTACTCAAACTATATACTCATGACAGGCCAGCTTCCCCTCTGCTTGATGATATCTTCATTTCAGGACCTGGCTGGGGTGAAGGAACTGCCTGCCTTGGGACACTGATGGAAAAGAAAAGGTGGCCTGGGAAACCACATATGTCCTTTCTACTCACAGTTTACTGACTTAAGCAGGTCATGGCCAAGCCTAAGGTCAGTGGGGTGGAAAAATACAATCTTCCTACCACAAGAGACAGAGAATATTTTAACAATAACAACTTGGCATACACACTTAGAAGATGTGATGTGATTGAGATGATTAAACTGGTCCCATATGACCACTGACAATTTAAAACCATTATCCAACCTACTGGAATGGGCATTGTCCAACTTGATTTCACTGTTGTAGTTCAGACCTGATTCAGTTTCCCTTGCAATCCTAGCACCAATTCTCCTGGATTTTTAGATTATGTAGTATTGTGATAGTCACTGATGCAATGTACAGAAACATGTCCCTATGTCAAGAACCCCAATCACATTCCTTATGTGAGATGGAAGAGTCACATCTATGAAGGTCCTACTTGGTTCAGTGCACTCTTGGGTGCTTTAGTTAATCTACTCAGCAACCAAGTGAGGAAGAAAAGACTATTCTCATTTTACTTGTGATCAACCCAGACAGCTGACACAAAGTCACATGGCCAGCAACATGTGAAACTGGGATTTGAAACCAGAGTTTTGACTACAGAGTTCTGGAAAATTGAGCTAGAAAGACAATGACTAGAGTTTGGACATTCCACAACCAACAAGGAATTTTTGCCAGCCATTTGTTAGCCAGAAGACAAAATGACCATGTTCCCTCACAGACTTTTTAATGACTCAGGACTGTAAACTGTTTGCTGAAAAAATTACAAGTATTTGTTTTAAGGTTTATAAGGAAAATCTCTTCTCCCTGAAGCCTAGAGAAGTATTTCTTTCTTTTTGCACAGAGCACTTAGGGACATTCTGTTGCAGTGGGAACAGAGCCCATTGCTCAAAAGAATAATCGTCAGTGGATGGTTGAAGAGGAAGCAAAGAAGTGGAATTAGATCTAAAGTTCCCAGGGCACAGCTAAAGAACACATAAAAGAAGTGGGAACTAGGTTTCCTAGAGAAAGATGAATAGGCAGGAAAAAAGGTAGAATGAGTGGCAACAAAGGTAAATATTAACTGATGAATTTATGTAAGGAGATTTAGAGAGACAACTAGGCTTTTGCATAAGGAGTTTCAGGCTTTTATTTGGCTGATGTTCTACATGAATTAGGAGTAGAATCTGTGCATTCAACCTCCTTCTGGTGTCAAAAAGACTGAGAGAAGGTAGCCTTGTTAAATGTAAGGGTGGAAGCAGGATGGCACTTGAGCTAGGGAAGAACTGGTCTAGGTAACTGGAATAAACAAAATTTTAAGTTTTGAACCCCCTTTAGCTGAGTTTTAAGAATTCTGCGACTGTATATTGCTTGATGTGCTATAAGGGAAAGAGCATAACCCTTGGAGCCACATAGATCTGGAGTCAAATCCCACCTCAGCTGTTTCCCTGCCTACTATATGACCTTAGGCAAGTCTCTTATCTTCTTTGAAACTCAGGTTCCCATCTGAAAACCAAACAAAACAAATCTAATGCAGAAATTTTGTGAAGATTAAATAAATGTATACCTATGTATATCTATGCTATATCTGTGCCTATGCTGTATCTATGTCCATATATCTATATATATCTAAATCTGTACTTGTATCTATGCCAACATCTAATGTTTAAGAGATGCTCTATGAATGTTAATTGCCTTCTCCCCCACTGTATCAATCAATTAACTAGTTTAACCAGTATTTAAGTGTTTGTTTTATGCCAGCATTGTGCTAGTTTCTAGAGATGATGAAAAGGTGATGAAGATCCAGACACTGTCCTTAAGAAGAAAAAGGGAGAAAGGGACATAGAGACCACATGATTCCAGATACGACATGGTTTCAGAAAGTTGGTGAGACTGCTGGGCTCAGGGACTGACAGCTTGTTGTATTTGGGGTTGATGTCATGACCTGTGAATGAATCATGTGATCCACTTTGTATAAGTGCATTGATAAAATATGCTACAAAGGACAGTTCTTTTTCTTTTCATTAGAGGATACTGTGCTCTTTTCAAGCAAGGCTGACTTACCATTTTGGAGTCACCGTGGAGAATTGCATTAACATACACGACATTCCATATTTGCTTCAGGTGCTTGCCTGGTCAGCTCCTTCCTCCTTCTCTGTTTCCCCCTTCTTCCTTTCCCATTGTTCCGCTGCCTTCTTTCTCTTTCCCTCTCTTCTTTGCATTCACTTAACAAAATTTTATGTAGTGCCTACTAAGCGCCAGACACCATTTTAGGCATTGAGAATACAGTAGTTAACAAGAAAATGTCTGTTCTCATGGAGATTATGTTCTATTAGTAGAAAATAAACAACAGAATAGGAAACAAATAAATATATGACAGTTGGTATGTTAAGAAATAAAAAGCAGGATAAAGACACAGAGAATGACAGAAATGGAGGCATGTGTGGACACTAGATCAGGAGGCCTCTCTGATTAGGCAATATTTGAGCAGAGACCTGAACACAGTTAGGGAACTAGCCATCCACATACCTGGGAAAAGAAAATTCTAGGCAAAAGGAACAAATTCAAAAGCCCTGAGATAAGAACAGCATAGAGATGAGGTGGCTGGGGTCGAGTAAGGGAAGGAAGAGAAGAATGAGGTGAGACCAGAGAAATGGAGGAAATGTCATATGCAGTGAATTAGGAAGAAACTTGTAGGCTATGGCAGAACACTGGACTTTATTCTAAGATGGGAACACACTGGAGAATTTGAATGAAGTGCTTCAAGGTAGAGAAGAAAAATAGGGGAATTACGTAGTAGGGCTATCTGGTAGGACCCTATGCCAATAGTCTAGATAAAAGGGAGTGGGGAGATTAGTTTAGAATGGTAGGAGTTAGATGTTCTTTGAATCTGGATATATCACAAGGTAGAGCGATGCTGATGAATTGCACGTAGGGTGAAAGAGGGAGAAGCAAATTGTGGGTGATTCCAAATTTTGTAGTCTGAGTAACTGACAGAATGGAATTTCCATTCCATTGGGGTGGGCAGGACTGAAACAAGAATATAATAAGGGATGTGGGGAATCAGGATTTAAGAATGAGATAGATTAAGTTGAAAATCCAAGTAGAGTTAGAAGAGAGATTTGACCTAAAGATAAAATTTTGAGATGTCAGCATACCATATAGATAGTAATAAAAGCCATAGAACAAGATGAAATCACTTTGCAGTGAAGGCGGACAGAAATGAGAAGAGGTCCGAGGAAAGACCACGAGGCATTCTAAATATTAAGAATTCAAGGATGAGAGGAATCAGTAAGCAAGGCTGAGAAGGATGTTGGGAAAAAATTCCTTCAGAAAACACTGTCCTTCATTGCCTTTTACCCAGTGTCTTAAAGTCTGTTCTGTCATATACTTTGCGTTTCTTGGTTGTTTCAGAATAGAGGATAAATCTATTTCATGTTGCTATATCTTTACAAGGCACAGAAGTTGTGTCTTTGTATCTAATGTGCATCTCTTTTAGGAAGAATATATTTGATTCCTGCTTTTGTTTAATCTAGTTGAATATCTCTACCTTTTAGTTGGAATATTTAGTACATTAATATTTAATGTTATTTTGATATGATCTAATTTAGATCTACCATTTTACTAGTTATTTTATGTTTGTCCCCTTGGTGCTTTGATCCTCTGTGCTCCCTTTCCTGCCTCATTTTGGATTACTTTAATGTTTTAGAAGAATAGTTTAGCTTACCTACTGGCTTTTAAAAAAATATATTTTTCGAGCAGTTCTGGGCTCACAGAAAAATTAAGCTGGAAGTACAGAGGGTTTCCAGTACCCCTGTCTCTCCCCACCTACATAAACACCCCACTGTCAACATCTTACACCAGAGTGATACATTTGTTACAACTGATGAACCTATATTGATACCATTATCATCCAAAGTCCATAGTTTACATTAGGGTTCGCTCTTGGTGTTATATATTCTATGAGTTTTGACAAATGTATAATGACATGCATCTACCACTGGAGTATCATACAGATAGTTTCACTGCCCTAAAACTCCTGTGCTCTACCTATTCATCCCTCCCCCCTAACTCCTGGCAACTACTGATCTTTTTACTGTCTCCATAATTTTGCCTTTTCCAGGATGTCATATAATTGGAATTATAACAGTATGCACCCTTTTTAATTTGGCTTCTTTCAGTTAGAAGTATGCATTTAAGGTTCCTCTATGTCTTTTCATGGCTTGATAGCTCATATCTTTTCAGCTGAATAATATTCCATTGCTCGGACGTACCACAATTTATCCACCCAGCTACTAAAGGATGTCTTGGCTGTTTGCAAATTTTTGCAATTATGAAGAAAGCTGCTATAAACATTTGTGTTCAGGTTTCTGTGTGGACATGTTTTTAACTCCTTTATACAAATACCAAGGAGCATAACTGCTGGATCATTTGGTAAGAGTGTGCTTACTTTTGTAAGAAAGTACCAAACTATCTTCCAAAGTGGCTGTGCCATTTTGCATTCCCAGCATCAATGTATGAGAGTTCCTATTGTTCCACATCCTTGCCAGCATTTGGTTTTGTCAGTGTTTTAGATTTTGGTCATTGTAATTGGTGTGTAATATTTCATTGTTTTAGTTTGCAATTCCATAATGACATATGATGAGTATCTTTTGATATGCTTGTTTTCTGTGTATCTTTGGTGGGGTGTCCAGATCTTTTACCCACTTCTTAATGGGTTGTTTATTTTCTTATTGTTGAGTTTTAAGAGTAATTTGTATATTTTGGATAACAGTGTTTTATCAGATATGGTTTTTTGCAAGTATTTATTCCCAGTCTGTGGTTTGTCTTTTCACTTTCTTGACAGTGTTCCACAAAGCAGAAGTTTTTAACTTTAATATAAAGTTCAGGTTATTATTTCTTTTATGGATTACATCTTTGGTATTATATTTAAAAAGTCATCACCATATCCAAAACCATCTAAATTTTCTTTTATCTTATCTTCTGAAAGTGTTATAGTTTTGCACTTTACATTTAGGTCTGTGATCCATTTTGAATTAATTTTTGTGAAGGGTGTAAGTCTATGTCTAGATTCATTCTCTTAGCATACAGATGTTCAGTTGTTGCAGCACTATTTATTGAAAACACTGTTTTTTCTCCATTATGTTGCCTTTGCTCTTTTGTCAAAGTTTAGTTGCCTATATTTATGTGGATGTATTTATGGGCTATTTTGTCATGCTGATCTATATGTCCATTCTTTTGCCAATACCACACCCTCTTGATTACTGTAGCTTTATATTAAGTCTTACAGACAGGGAGTGTCAGTGTTCAAATTATGCTCTTCTCCTCTAATATTACATTGGCTATTCTGGGTAGTTTGAATTTTTGTATAAACTTTAGAATCAGTTTGTTTATATCCACAAAATAACTTGCTGTTTGGGATTGCATTGACTCTATAGATCAAGTTGGGAAGAACTGATATCTTCACAATATTGAGTATTCCTATCCATGAATATGGAATATCTCTCCATTTATTTAGCTAAGTTTTGATTTTTTTCAGCAGTTTTGTAGTTTTCCCCATATAGATCTTGTACATATTTTGTTAGACTTATACCTAAGTATACCTTTTTTTTTTTTTTTTTTTGGTGCTAAAGTAACTGGTAATATGTACTTTACATTTCAAATTACACTTGTTCATTGCTGGTATATAGGAAAGGATTAACTTTTGTATATTCAACTTGCATCCTGCAAACTTGATGTAACTGCTTCTTAGTTCCAAGAGGTTTTTTGTGATTTTTTTTTTCAGATTTTTCTACATAGACACTAATTCTACAGGTTTTATAACTTTACCTCTTTGCACTACTTTTTAGTGATTGTGCTAGGCTTTAAAATATATACCCTTAATCATTTACAGTGCACTTAGGGTGAATACCATATCACTGCACATAAAATATATAGCTCCATTTATCTCCAAGACTCTTGGTAACCATCAGTTTGTTCTCTATAGTTAAGTCTGTTTCTTGGTTTGCCCCCCTCTCTCTCGTTTTCCCTTTGCTCATTTGTTTTGTTTCTTAACTTCCACATATGAATGAAATCATATGGTATTTGTCTTTCTCTGACTGACTTATTTCACTTAGCATAATACTCTCTAGCTCCCTCCATGTCATTGCAAATGGCAAGATTTCATTCTTTTTTTTTTAAGATTTTATTTATTTATTTGAGAGAGAGAGAGAGAGAGAGCAAGCACAAGCAGGAGAGTGGCAGAGGGAGAAGCAAGCTCCCCAGCAGGTTCCTCACCAATCAGGGAGCCTGATGCGGGACTTGATCCCAGGACCCTGAGATCATGACCAAATCTGAAGGCAGACACTTAACTGACTGAGCCACCCAGGTGTCCAAGAGTTCATTCTTTTTTATGGCTGAGTAATATTCCATTGTGTATATAGGCCACATCTTCTTTATCCATTCATCAATCAATAGACACTTGGACTGTTTCCATAAGTTGGCTGGCTGATTCAGTTGGTGGAACATGTGACTCTTGATCTCAGGGTCAGGAGTTTGAGCCCCACATTGGGTACAGAGATTACTTTAAAGTCATATGTTTTTTAAAAAAGAGGAATGAGAATCATTTATATATATACCTGACATTTACAATTTCTTATAACTCTAATTCCTTTATAAACATCTAAGTTTTCCTCTCCTATCATTTTACTTCACTCTATGGTGTTTCCCTCAGTATTTCTAGTTATGTAGATAGACTGGTAACAAATTTTCTTAATTTTCTGCTATATCAACACATGTTTATCTTGCCTTTGAAAGATTTTTACTGGATATAGAAATATCTGTTAAATTTTTCCATTCTGAATCTAAAAAATATTGTCCTACTATCTTCTGGTCTTCAGTTTTTCTAATAGGAAATCAGCAGTCATTTGAATCATTGTTTGCATATAAATATATATCATATTTTTCCCATGGAAGATTAAAAATATATCTGCAAAGTTTTTGAGATTCCATACTTCAAAAGGTGGTCCCTAATTCCCCTCCATTGGAATGTAGTCCAGATTAAGACTTGATTCTAATAAACAGAATATGGTGGAAGTGAAGCTGTGTGACTTCTAAGAGTAGGTCATAAAAATGTGGTTCAGAACACATATAAAGAGCTTCCGTCTGGCTTTCTCTTGATCTGTCTCTCTGTCTTGTTCTAAGGGAGGGTGGGCATTATACTATGTGGACACTCAAGCAGTTCTGGTAAAGGGTTCCCAAGGAGAGGAACTGAGGCCTCCTGCTCACCACCAGCACCAATGCCCACCATGTGAGTGATACACCTTCCAGGTAGATCCTCCAGTCCCAATCACATCCAGCTTCAAATGATCATAGTTTTGGTGACATTTGATTACCATGTTATGAAAGTTCCAGGTCATAACCTTAGCTGTTCTCAAATTCTTGCTCACAGAAAATATGAGAAATAATAAACATTAATCGTTGTTTTAAGCCAATAAATTTTGGGATAATTTGTTATACTGCAATGGATAACTACATTTCCTAACTCAAATGTCTCTACATGTTATAGTCACTCTAATTCACCAATGCCTCAATTCACTTCTATTAAAAAATATATAAAATTCAAGATGCACCACAGCTGAAAAAAAAAAATCAATCCATGGAAGAAAATGATTAATTTTTGGTAACACCAGTCTATTTTAAAATACCATTTCGTCTTTCTGGTTTACCTTTGCAGCCTGAGCACCTTGTATAATACTTGATAATATAATAAGACATTAAATAAATATTGCTGAATGAATGAATGAATGAATTTGCTCCTCCAGGCTCTAAGCTTCTGGAGGGCAAAAACTATGTCTTATTCATCTTTTTTTATCTTCCTCACATGGTATAATGCTTGACACTGAATAGGCCCCATTCACTGTTGAATTAAATCAAACTTAACTGAAGTTCTTCTTGAAGTAAACAATCTAGAAACAGAAGTGAAAAGTCATGGCAGAAGACTCATTTTAAACATTTATACTGCACATTGACTAGTGCTTATTTTGAAGTCCCTATCACCAAAACAAACAAAAAAACCCCTAGATTTATATACTCCATTGGCTCCTTGTAGATTTTATGGATTTTTATAATTTCCACCAATAGAACCTATCTTCAGATGTTTCTAGAAAATCTTTATGAAACAATTTATGATAGGCATTTGATTGTGCTTAGGTTGTAAACTATTATAAGGTGTTGAATTTGGCAAGTGAGCTGCAGAGGCCTGGTAATCTGAATTCTTCCTTACCTGGTCAAGGCTTAGACCATTTTAGTAGAGCTGAATTTTATGAGCATAGGGAGTTTGAACACACACACAACATGTAAAGTGAGCAACTACTCTCCCCTCTTGAGGAGGTAGTGTATACCTAGGCGTGTCCCAGTGGTTTATAGCACAAACCAGGCTTCCTAGGTGCAAATCTTCACTAGACCACTTAACCAGTGTTATGATCTTTGCTATTTGGCTTAACCTCTGCCTTAGTTGCCTCATCTGTAAAATGTAGAAACTAATAGTACCTACCTCACAGGACTGTTGTGAAGATCAAATGGGTTAGTACAAGGAAAGTGCTAGGGTGCCTGGGTGGCTCAATCAGTTAAGTGACTGACTCTTGATTTCAGCTCAGGTCATCTCAGGGTTGTAGGATTGAGCCCCACATCAGGCTCTGTGCTCAGCGGGGAGTCTACTTCTCTCTTTCTCTCCCTCCGCCCCTTACCCCACTCATGCTCTCTCTCCTCTAATAAATAAATCTTAAAAAAAAGAAAGAAAGAAAAGTGCCTGGCACATAGTAAGCACTAATAAAAATTAGTCCTTATTGTCTTCAATGCCTACCATGGACCTAGAATATTGCAGGGGACTTGTAGATCTCTGCTAAACAAATTAGTAACTAAGATAAGAGTATAGTATCTCTGCCACGTTTTGGAGGGGGTAGGGAGATTGTATTCATGAAAACAGTAAAGTTTTGTTTATTCCTTTTTAGGAATTCTCCATTAGATCAAAAAGAGGCAGTTGATAATACTTATTGAAAGAGGATATATAAGCAATATTGGCATATGATTACACTGAATTGGGAATTATAAGACAACACACTTTGGGGTAAGAGGGTTATTTTTCCATTTTAACCCCTTCATAAACGCAAAGTGGCAGAAAGGAGTCAAATATAAAAAGCAGCACAGAGTTTCTGAATATCAGAATGCTTTCCGCACTGTTGGGCACAGGGAAAGATGATTCTTTCTAGCTCAGAGAGACAAGCTTCCCCTACTTGACTGTGAGCAACACCTGTGGAGAGGTAAGGGGCCTAATTAGACTTTAAATCCCCAACGCCTGGCCAGTGCCTAACCGACAGAAGAAAGTTAGGAAAAAATATTTTAAAGGAATGGGAGTATTAAATAATCAAGGCAACCGGGGCAGCCTTTGCGACAAAATATTCTACCTTTGGTCTCAAACTTTCCATCTGTACCTCAACTTCCACCTACCTGGATAGATACAAGTCTTCCTCTTAGGAAGACATTCCAAGGAGCTAGAAAAAAATGATCCAGTGGAAACCTCTTCTCGGAGTCTTGGGGACCACCTCCTTCGATTGTTGCTAAAGATGGGAAGAAGGCCAAAGATGAGGCTGGGGGAAGTGGAGCGCCTCTTGAGTGGCTGAGCCACAGCGGCGTCCCACTTGGCAGGGGTCCCGCCGGTTCTGTTGGTTACCCCCGTCCCGGTCCTCACCCGCCCTAATTCTCGCACTTGGAACCCAATGGTCAGCAATACATGCCTGGAATGGGACCTGGCGTCTCCGAGATGGGCCCCGAGGACTCTGACCGCCGCAGAGAGGCAACCGCCCCCGGACCCCACGGAGTTCCAGTCAGTGTCGGGCTGTGGACCCCAGCCCCTGGCCCCGCGCACGGCTCCGCCGGGGGCAGCAAGAGCGTGGACGGCCAGGAGGAGGCCCACGCCGCCAGCCAGCTGCTGGAAGACCTCAGGCGGCGGCTGGCGCGCGCCTCGCGGCGCACTGCGCGGCTCGGGAACTCCAGGCGCCCTCGGGCGTTGGCGGGGCCGGACGCGGAGGCCGCGGCGCGGCGGGAAGAGCAGAGGCGGGCCCGCGTCGAGAACGCCCTGGCCGGGCTGCGCGCCGGGCTCTCGGGGACACTGTCGCCTTCCTCCTCTCCTGGGGCTCCAGAGCCGCGTGGTCCATTCGAGGACTTTCGAGGCCGCGGGGAGCTTTTCCCGGGGAGGAAGCGATGGGGGCGCACAGAGTGAGCTGGACCCTGGCCGTCGGTCTTCCTGGGCCAGCCGCCCGCTCGTGTCCCGACACAGTGCTGACGCCCCTACTTCCCCAGCGGCAGCCGGGAGCGAAGGTAGCCTGCGGGACCCTGGGTGCTGACACTTGTCCAGGGGCGGGGTCTACTAGTGACACACCCAAGACCCCAGTAACCAACCCCTCGCCAACTTGGTCTGTGTTTTTCTACCATATAGAAAGTTGCCTGTGGGGGTGGGGAGGAGGTGGAGAATAAAATTCCAAACAAATGATCAAATCCCAGCGTTAACATTAACATGCTCTCCTAATTCCTGTTGGCCCTATGACTTTAGGAATGGTAGTGAGCAACCTTGAGTTTCAGTTTACTCATATGTAAAAGAGAGAAATCACCTCATAGGATTGCTGTAAGGATTATATGAGATAATGTTATATAAAGAACCTAGAACATAGGCACTATTCAGTGGCTTTTATTATGATGATTATTATTATAGACCTTGAAGATTGTAGCCAAAAGAAAAAAGAAAGAAAGAAAAGAAAAGATGACAAATACACAGGTATGAAAGATCAAAGTTTTTTCCGGAAAGGAGCCAGGGAATTTCACACATACACAGATGCTCTGTTCCTGGGCTATAGACCATGGTCAACAGCTTGGTCAACCTTTTCACCATGGTGTCTGATTGGTCATAAGGAAGAGGCAGAAAAGCGTGGAGGCTTTCTTTACCTTAACACCATGACTGCTGGAAGCAGCAGTTGTTTTTTTTAAATTTTTTTTTTTAAGATTTTATTTATTTATTTGACAGAGAGAGAGACACAGTGAGAGAGGGAACACAAGCAGGGGGAGTGGGAGGGGGAAGCAGGCTTCCCGCGGAGCAGGGAGCCCGATGCGGGGCTCGATCCCAGGATCAAGGGATCATGACCCCAGCCGAAGGCAGACGCTTAACGACTGAGCCACCCAGGTGCCCCAGAAGCAGCAGTTTCTGATAAAAAGCTGTTAACCAGACTTCAGTAGGAATCCGCACACAACCATACACATATGTGCATGTATCATGCGTTAGGGTCGTCCTTGTGTAAGGGACAATGATGAACAGGTTCAGTTAATTTAGAGACGTTGCTATTTATATCATTTATGCTATTTGTTGTTTGAATTGGTCTTCTTAATAGGATGCATTGATTTCTAGGGTCTGTGAGTGAATTTCAGGAGTTCCATGTACTTAAAATTGTGTGAAAATGTGTACATGCATAAAGAACAACTGACCAGCTGGTGGTGGGGGCTGGTGTGGAGACGGTGCCAGGAAAGGAAGCTGGAAGAGCAGGCAGGACTGTAGAGCATCTCTGCCACACCGGACGACTGAAGCTCCCTGGAGACCTGGGCCAGGGGCTTTCTGTGCTGGTGGTTACGTGTTGTTACCCTTAATGGCCCGATGTTCATTTGCTTTATTCTTTGCAAATTCTTACTATTAGAAAAGTGGTTCCAGGTGCTGAAGAATGAAGAAAAATGTGGCAAAGGAAAACTAAAAGAAAATTTTATCCGACGACTTTACTTTGTAAATTGGGGGAGGGGAGGACCAGTATTTGCCTTTTCGCTAATGGAACACCGGGTTCATCCTGGGGTGGTTTCTGTTGATGAGTTGATGAAGGGTTTTAGGCAGAGAGAACAGGGTCCTTATGTATTAAGCAAGACCCTAATTGAAGAAATTTGCAAATATTTAATTATTAGTTCTCAACTACAAAACAAAGATTATGTTGGACTAAGCTTTGTTGGGCAGTCTCTTAGGGAAACTGCCCTAGAGATTTATTTTTTAATACATGAGGACTTTCATAAACCCCCACTGGAGGAGGGTAGAAATCAGCCTTGCTGTATAACAGATTTCACTCTAGAGTGAAAATTGTTAGATTATATAAGTACATATAATTGTACATGTGCCTCTAAGGTGTCATAATAAATAAATGATTTCATTGCAGATGACATGCCATTGCTTGAAAACAGCCTTCCATGCACAGGAATTTTTCATGTGAACAGCTTTGTGTGTCAGCTATTTTTGTTTTCATTTCAAGGCCATTTCAAAAGCTATTTGTATATCCGGATTTTACCTTGTCTCATAGAAAGTCAGTTTTATGGCCAGGCCAAGCAGTCAGAAATGGAGAATCAGATGAGAAATACATCTTTCTTGATATCTTATTTTCCTTTCCCACAAAGTCCTTATTTTTCCTGTGCAGAGAGCGGTTTCATTTGATCCTTTATCTCAGGCTAATAAAAATCCTTATTCTTCTTCTAACTTTTAGCTGGAAATGCGTTTCCAAAACCACCGGCTGGCCAGAACTTTACTGGATTTAAACATGAAAATGCAGCAATTGAAAAAGGAGCATGAACTGGATATTGCATCTGAATCTCAAAGCTCTGAAGATAATATTGTGAATCTGGAATAAGGAATTGCACACTGGAAGATCTGAACCCTAAAAATAACACAGACAACTCCAAAACAATTCGGACAGTAATTATGGATGCTTTGCATAAGATTTTAGGGGCAGTTTGTAGGCCAAAAACTTAGATGCCGTCGAGTAGTGACAAAGCATTTAAGAGAAGGGAGAGAGAAAATGGTGTAGTATCTAGTTTTAAAGTTATATATTCATAGTTTTGGCTGGGAAATCCAAGTGAAAAAAATATATTGAAGAATGCCTAAGTCCGGTTTTTAGCCTTCTATCTTGTACCACCTCAACTTGCATTACCTGAACTTTTAGAATCTGTGCACGTTTTTGTTTTACTTGATTATTCTTGGTTTGTTAGCTTTCAGTGTCCACCCCTCCCCCCCCCTTTTTTATTTGGGAATTACTCTAACCATACCCTTAGGGTTGAATCTGCCAATAAGGCTGCCCCACCTCCCTTGGATAAAGTCATGCAGATCAAGGCAGATTGATCAGTTTGTCCTAGGAATTTTTGAAGTAGAACTAAGGGAGTGGATAAGTATTCCCTGATGGTAGAAGCCTTGGGATGGGGGGCTTGGAAGCTGCTGGTGGCCACCATGTGAAAAAGTACCAGCTCCAGTGGAGGAGGTTGAAACCATACCAGAGTCCACAAAAGTCAAGGAGAGAGCTGATTGATCTTCCTTGTCCTTGGGGTTGAGCTGCATAAAATCCCAGAGCTTGCTGTCATTTGGATACATGAAAATACTCTAATATCCTCCTAATAAAATCTCCTTTTGCCTAAGTCAGTTCAGTTGGATTTTTATGACTTGTACCCCAAAGATTCCTAACACAATTCCTTTGTTAAGTTTTTAGGAGTTAGATGATTCATGTTGAGTTAGAATATCTATCTTTTACTCTAAAAGTACTGCCTTTGTAATGCACAAAATAAAATTAATAAAAAAATAGTTGCAGATCTAAGTGATATTCATAATGGTCATTATCTGTAAAAATAAAAATTAATTTATAAGACATGTAATTTTAACATTCAAATAATAAAAATTACTTGTTGAAGACAAGAACAGAATGGACATGATCTTTCTCTTAAGATAAATACAAGTTGTTTTATGTGTGTGAGGATCTGAGGATTATCTGGACCATGTTTTGTTTGTCCTTACCTTTTTTTCCACTAGAAGTGAATTATTCAAGCCTTTTGGTACTTTCTTTCTTTCCTCTGTAAAACTGAGGTATTACTATGTCCAACTTACAGGATATTGTCAATGAGCATGGCTGGCATTCTATCTGGCCTTCGGATTTCTTGAGAAATTCTGCATATGAGCTCTTGGCTTATAAATATACAGACTGATTTCTTAAATTATGTTTATAAAACAGATTTCCTATGTCTCTCCCTTATAGTTATAGACATTCTGAAGAATTAGTGGAATTCCTTGTGATCTGTTCTTTGAAAAATATCCTCGTTAAAAAAAAAAAATGTTGGGCCAGTCATTCCCTAGTACATTTTTATAAGTACTTTTTTTTTTAAAGATTTTATTTATTTATTTATTTGAGAGAGAGAATGAGAGAGAGCGAGAGAGAGAGCACATGAGAGGGGGGAGGGTCAGAGAGAGAGGCAGACTCCCTGCTGAGCAGGGAGCCCGATGCGGGACTCAATCCCGGGACTCCAGGATCATGACCTGAGCTGAAGGCAGTCGCTTAACCGACTGAGCCACCCAGGCGCCCCTCCCTAGTACATTTTTAAAGTTAATATTTATAAATTGTGATTTTTGTATTTAGAAAATACTCAAGATGATTCATTTTATAAGCTCCGTTCCTTAAATACAGAAAAGCCAACACTGGTTAGTTTTCATGTGAAAAATTCGATTGTATTGATGATGTGCTCTATCAGGAATCAAGAGAAACTTAAAGGAGAACTTCTGAAAATGGATCCCTGTTTTTCCCTTTCTCAGATATAAAAGTGCCAATCAGTTTATTGTAAAGTTTTCGGTCCCTACTTTCCCTCCCTTATCTTCTAGCCATAAGCTTTGGATCCCTGTATCTTTCAGGAGTGACAGATGCAAAAACCGAATAAGAAACTCTTTGTTTCAAAAGCGTCTGATTTAGGGAAGCCCTAACCAGTGGAATTGGCCTGTGATCTCCGCTGTCAATACGGAGATTCGATGAGAGCCTGATATGTGGGACACTACCGTTATTCAATGTTTTTGTTTTGTTTCCCCTCATAAACTGAATTCTGTTCTCATATGACATCCCCTGCTTTTTTTTGGTTTGTTTGATTTTTTTAAGGTAGCAAAAGGCAGAATGTTTTACTATTTGTTTGTTATGGTGGCACTCAGCTGTTGTTCGATTGCTGGATTCTGGTCCTGCTGTGGCACACCGAAGGGCAGCAGGGACACTTTTCTGGGGGATGTGGGGATGTGCCTACAATGGCTACATTCCCTGGCTTTCCAGAGTGTTTAAATAAGCTAGAGCAACAGTGTGGCATTTTAAGGAAATACGAGATAGAAGGGACCCAACTGCTGCCAGTTGGAGGGGAAAATGAGAAAATAATGATAACCTCAATTACGCAATAGGGAAGCAGTAACGAGATAAGCCAAATAAAGTAAGATGTTCGTGCCAATAGTGGATGGAGAGGGCCAAAAGAAGAGCAACTTAAACAGTTTGGCGAGGAAAATACGGTGTTAAGTTTTTTTTTGTTTTTTGTTTCTTTTTCAAATGACACAATTTCTCACAGCTCTCCTTATGGAGGGAAAAACCACGTTAGCAGGAAATGGGCTTTCCCTAGACAGAGGATGATACTTGGTTAGCACCGACCGGTGAAGAGGTGCCAAATGAATTATGACAAGAGCACTGCACAGGTTGTTAGGCATTAAATCCCTCTGCAGGTGGCCTGGATGAATCCACGTTTTGTTTGGCTTGCCCAATGATGGCTTCTGTCACAGGTGTTTCTGGAGCGCTCAGTCTGGGGACAGATCGCAGTAAACCCGTGATGGCTGAGCCCACACCAGTGTCATTACAAGAATCCCATGTCCCCTGGTCCCGTTCCTGGCAGGGTCCGGGGCCCCAGGGCGGCCGTCAGCTGTGTTTATTTACCGCTATAATCACTGCTGGAGTCCCTCCTGGCCTCAGCCTGGCACAAGGGCCCCCCAGTGCCTGCTGCTTTCTCTCTTGCTGCATTTAGTGTTGCCCCCGCCGCCACCACCACCATGGCCATTGCGCCCACCTCCTGGCCACGTGATTAACGAGGGTTATGGGAGGATTAGAGATGGGTGCGGGTCTACGCTGAACCTTTGCCTCCCTGCCTACCTCTGTGCCTGGCAACCTCTTCTGGTCTCCCCTGAGCCAAGTTCTGGGCAGTATACCTGAGATGGCTGCGTACCCCTTGTAGCGGCCTGAGTCAGGCACGGCTTCTCAGAGGGCCGTGACCTTCTCGCTGCTTCCTGATGCCGGCTCTGATGAAGGCTGAGGGTCAGGAGTAACAGGGCCACCTGTCTCTGCGGGGACTGGAGCAGGAGGAGCCGTGCAAGGTAAGAATAACAATGAAACCCGCAATGATAGGAGCCACCACTCCTGTCCCAGGCGTTGTGCCAAGAGCTGCAGGTGCATTAGCTTAGTGAGTCCTCAGCATGATTTGTACCCAGGTAGAACCTATTTTGGGAGTCACCTGGCCTCGGTAGTCACTCTTGGCTTTGGCACCAACTTTGTGAGCTAAAGCTAATTCTTTTTTTTTTTTTTAAGATTTTATTTATGGGGCGCCTGGGTGGCTCAGTCGTTAAGCGTCTGCCTTCGGCTCAGGTCATGATCCCGGGGTCCTGGGATCGAGCCCCGCGTCGGGCTCTCCGCTCTGCGGGAAGCCTGCTTCTCCCTCTCCCACTCCCCCTGCTTGTGTTCCCTCTCTCGCTGTGTCTCTCTCTGTCAAATAAATAAATAAAATCTTAAAAAAAAAAGATTTTATTTATTTATTTGAGAATGAGAGAGAGCACATGAGAGGGGGGAGGGTCAGAGGGAGAAGCAGACTTCCTGCCGAGCAGGGAGCCCGATACGGGACTCGATCCAGGGAGTCCAGGATCATGACCTGAGCCGAAGGCA